>NC_057808.1:213187570-213192298 GCF_018294505.1 Triticum aestivum
CTCCGTCCCCGACCGCGGCCGCGCCGCTCCGTCCCCAACCGCTGCCGCCCCGCTCCATCTCCGACGAGCTTCCTCGCCGCCGGCTATAGGCCACACCAACGATCTTCCTCGCCGCCGGCTACAGCCTGCAACTCCAAGCCTCCAAGGTTAATTTTTTTGTAGTTGAAAATCTCCAAAGATGTACCGATATGGTGATGTTAGGATGATATGGTGCTGTTAGGATGGATATGGTGCTGTTTTAGGATGTACTGGAGTATGGGGTGATGGTTATATGGTGCTGTTGAAAATTGCAAACATGTAGTTCAGATGGCTATACTATATTTATCTTGTGTCCGCGCTTATATACTAATACTTGTGTTGTTTGCATGTGATGCGGTAGTAATATGTTGTTGTACGTATATGTTGCAGTTTGATCATGATGAATTCAAGAGAATTAGAAGGACCGGAGGGTGATGAACCATAGTACCATCCTGAAGAATTAGAAGGGCAGGACGGACCAATGGAATTGTTTATTGTACCTGCCGACCCTCCTCGAACTCGGCAGAAACGTGCAAGAGCAACTGGAAAACAGGCAGCATCTGATGTTCATGGAGATGGAGGAAGTGTACCAACAACACAACATGCAGAACCTACTGCCAAAGGGGCACAGCCGCAGCCGCAACCTACTACTTCCAAACTGAAGTCAAAGGTATGGCTTGACTTCACCAAGATCTCGAAAGATGGTGATGAGATGACTATAGCTCAATGCAACCATTGCGACTCTAAACTGTCGGCTAAATCGACAAATGGCACATCTCATCTCCTTAGACACATTGAAAGTAAGCATAAGGTTGAACAAGCGACAATGAATAATTTTTTTCTTGAAATCTGAAACAAATGATGATGGAACATCTGCATTAAAAAATGGTAGATTTGATGCTCAAGTTGCTAGAAATTCGGTCTCTATTTATCTTGTATCCGGTGCTCATCCATTTACAACAGTTGAAGAAGATGGATTTAGAACAATGATGTCTGCTTGTTGTCCACAATTCAAGTCTATTGGTCGGCACACAATAAAAAGAGAGATAATGGCAATGTTTCTTAGCCAGAAAAAGAAATTGATGGAAATTATTTTAGCTGCCCCTGGTAGAGTTAGTTTCACATCCGACAATTGGAAATCTGAAGTCACCAAGCATAGCTATATTTGCATTACTTGCCATTACATAGATGCTGATTGGAAACTAAACAAAAGGATTGTATGGTTCAAAAAAATTGATCCACCCTATGATGGAGCATCTATTGCCGATGAGGTCCACCTAGCTTTCCGTGAATGGAGGGTTGATAAGAAAGTGATGTGCATCACTCTGGATAATGCAGCCTATAATGATAGGATGGTGGCTTGCTTGCGTACCCACTTGTCAAAAGGTGCTTTACCTTTGTCCGGTAAATTCTTCCAAATTCGTTGTTGTGCACATATACTGAACTTAGTAGTTCAAGCCGGTTTGACATTGATTGATAAGTGTGTTGACAAACTTAGAGATGGTATAATGTACCTAAAGGCTTCAAGCACTAGGCTGCATAAGTTTTATAGTACTGCTACAACTATATTCAACCTTGAAGAAACAAAAAGGTTGAAACCTGATATGCCCATCCGTTGGAATTCAACCTACACTATGCTTGGTTGTTGTTTGTACTTTAGAGACGTGCTGCATTGGTATTCTGAGAGGGACAGCATATTCAAGGTGAACTTTTGGCTATCCGAAGAAGAATGGGCCAAGGTATCTCATATGTATCAGTTCTTGGAGGTTTTCTTCGATGTAACTACAACTTTCTCAGGAACAAAGTATCCAACAGCCAACTTGTACTTCATGAATGTCTATCTTGTTCATTCTGCTATTATACATGCCAGTGCTGGAGTAAATAGTTACATGGCTCCAATGTTGGTAGTTATGAGGGAGAAATTCATGAAATATTGGTCTGACTATAGCGTATTTCTGTCTTGTGCTGTTGTTCTTGATCCCCGCATTAAGTTCAAGTTTTTAGGATATGCCTACTCCAAGCTATATGATGGTGATGATGCCCTTCAGCGCATTAATCTTGTTAAAACTACAATGACTTCTTTATTTAATGAGTATGGTAGTGGTGTACATGTCAATGAAAACTTAGCAACAAGTGCATCATCAAGCACGTGTGGACTTGGTGCCTTTTCTGACTATGATCAGTATGTGGAAAGCACGAGCTCACATGAAGAGAGATCTGAATTGGAATTGTATTTGGCTGAACCTGCGAAGAGGTTGAATGAAAATGTCAATATCTTGGATTTCTGGAGTAAGTCTGCAGCTAGGTATCCGCAACTAGCAAGAATGGCACGTGATATCCTTGCAGTTCCTGTGTCAAGTGTTGCTTCAGAATCCGCTTTCAGCTTGAGTAAGAAGGTTATAACCCCGAACCGAAACTCACTTAAACCAAAGACGGTTGAGGCCCTAATGTGTTTGCAAGATTGGTATCGTTGCAAACTGCAGAAAAAAGAAGGTATCTGTTGTAATCTTGTTTGTTTCACATTCTTATTTGTATGTTTTACTTCCAAATGATAATTAACCCAATCTGTTGTTGTAGATAATAAGAGAAAGGCAGAAGAAGTGATTGCGCAAGATAATGATGAAGATTCATCTTCGGATGAAGAATGTAACATCTCTATTCTTTATTCATGTCATTGTCAATTTTCAAGTATATTATACTACCGCTAACTTTCTGTTCATTCCATCTTGTAGAGTTGTTGCTACACTCCTAGAGCAATGAGAAGAGAAGATTCGGAGAAGACATGCCATCCATCTACTAGTTTTTATTTTGGTTCTGGAATGTAATGATATTCATGCACTTGTGTTTGTTGAAACTGGAACATTTAGAACTTTAGATGCTATTGTCGAAACTGGAATGTTTACATGCTGATTGTCGAATCTGAAATGTTTAGTTGCTGTCAAAACTATGATGTTCTACAATCAAAACTATGATGTTCTGCTATCAAAACTAGTGCCTTTTGCTGCTGTTTTGCTGTCAAAACTAGTGATTCTTTCCTGCTGTTTTGCTGTCAAAACTAGTTATGTATTTCTGCTGTTTTCCTGATGTTCAGCTGCAGTTTGGGTACTGCCGTTTACTATCAAAGTTTAGTGTTTAATGTTGTTCTGTCGGGCCGTCGGGCCGGGCTTCGGGCTTTCGGGCTTTGCCTCGGGCCGGGCCTGGGCCTGGGAAACATAGAAATGTGTCGGGCCGGGCCGGGCTCGGGCCTGTCCCATAGACGTCGGGCTTTTTTTGGTCCGGCCCGAAGCCCGGCCCGGCCCGAGATATGGCCAGGTATACTCGAAGCAGGCTCGCCTCCCGCTTTATAGATAAGCATGGACCAAAGTACACGGAATGATATACAGTGAAGAGCTAGCCCTCTTACAAAGTACTCCTTCTGTTCCATAATATAAGAGTGTTTTTGACACTACACTAGTGTAAAAAATGCTTTTATATTATGAGACGGAGGGAGTAGATCCTAAGATCTTGATACGACGCAGACCTACGCTACTAAAGAAGAACAAGGGGAGATCAGAGTGCAACGTCACACCACGCCCTAGCACACCTAGACTTCACGACAGCGCCCTCAGAAGGGAGAACGGCGCAGAGCGTCGCCACTGCCGAGTCCGAAGTGAACAAGGGTCTTCTCCCGGAGTCCGGACACGTAAAGGAGAACCAGGACAACGTCTTCAAGAAGATAGCGGCGCCCGCGGGCGTTGCCGTCATCGGCGCCAAAGCGCGGAGCTTTCGCTCGGTAGCTCACGTGTCTCACAATAGACCTAGGACAAACGCGACGAGCTCCGACTCCCAGATACGGTTCCGGGCACCGCCGAGAAGGGCGTGCCCGAGCCACCTGCAGCTAGACCTCTCGCCGCCCATACGACTAAGAAGAGAAGCCACCGCCGCCGCCATGAGACCCGCCGGAGAGCCAATCATGGGGACCGCCTCCCGGGGCCGCCGCCTCGGCATCCCTGTCCCAAGACTCTGCCACCAATCCACCATCCGACACACCAACCCCGGGAGGTAGGGTAGAGGGTCATCCTGCCACACATAGCCCGGCATCAGTCTCCAGATCTAGGTCTAGACCTCCATAGTAGGAGGTGCCGATGCCTGCATCCCCAACCAGTCCCGGTGGACCTAGGGACACGATCCTAGGACTGCCGACGGCCGCCGCGAAGCAGATCTTGCACGTCGCCAAATCTGAGATCACCGGTGCCGCACGGCAAGACGAGACGCGGTGTCAGGACCACCACCACATCCCACCGCACCGGCGAGGACAACGCTCACCGGCACATCCCGGGCCGGCCCAAAGCCCCACCTACTCGGAGAACACCCCGATCTGCCCCGGGCCCAAAACCGGCCCGCCCGAGCACACACCCTAGGTCAGCGGAGCCGCCGTCATGCACGCAGCTGACCAGACCTGCACGCCACCGACTCCAACTCAGGAGAAGGAAGACCACCATGCCGCCGCCCCGCGCCACCAGTCAGACCACGGCCGCCGCGCCGCCGAAGCCCGCACCAACCCGCCCCCGTTCATCGTAGCCGCAAGACCACGCATTGCGCACGAGCCGCCGTTGCCGCCAGCCAGCAGGACGACGGCCTCCAGCCCACGCCGCCCGGCGGCCAGATCTGGCCGTCGCAGCCCGGGCATGCCCCGCCGTCGTCGATGTATGCCACGCAGCTCGTGCCAGC
>NC_057808.1:213500504-213522182 GCF_018294505.1 Triticum aestivum
GGAGGCCGGAGGCGGGCAGACGTTGTCCGGCGCGGACGTTTTCGTCCGGCGGCGCGCGGTGGAGAAGCTAGGGTTCGTCTGTGATTCTGTTTTTCGGGATGCCCACATATAAATAGGTAGAGGGAGCTAGGAGACTCCAAATGAGGTGCGGTTTTTGCCCACACGATCGTGATCGAACGACCTAGAGCATGGAAGAGAGTTTGGTGGGTTTTGGGCTGATTTTGGAGGGGTTTTTTGCTGGACACTCAAATGGACTTTGCGGATGCCCGGTTAACCGTTGGAGTACCAAACGACCTCCGAATGGAACGAAACTTGACCGGTAGTCTCCGGGTGGTATATTAAGACCACTTGACAAGCCTCGGTCCATTCTGAGAAAGTTTAACACACGCACACGAAAGAAAACAAGAGGGGTGCACCGGAGGAGATAGGAGCGCCGGATTGAAAAACGGACAACGGGGAAAATGCTCGGATGCATGAGACGAACACGTATGCGAATGCAATGCACATGATGACATGATATAAAAATGCATGACATGACAAAATGCAAAACGAAAGACAAAACCCGACAACGGAGGGAAAAACATATCACATCGCCGAAAATGGCAAGAGTCGGAGTTAGAAATATGGCAAGTTACATGCGGGGTGTTACAACACTCCACCACTACGAGAGGATCTCGTCCCGAGATCTAGGACTGATAGAACTCCGGATATTCGGAACGGAGATGGTCCTCGCGTTCCCAGGTGGCTTCCCGGTCGGAATGGTGCGACCACTTCACTTTCAGGAATTTGATAGACTTGTTGCGAGTCTTGCGCTCAGTTTCTTCAAGAATAGCAACGGGGTGCTCATGATAAGACAAATCTTCTTGGAGGTCAATCTCTTCGAAGTCGATAGTGCGCTCAGGCGTCTTGAAGCACTTGCGGAGCTGTGACACGTGGAACACATCGTGCACGTTCGCGAAGTTGGAAGGAAGCTCAAGTTGATAGGCGAGGTCGCCTCTTTTGCCAATGATCTTGAAAGGACCCATGTATCTAGGGGCAAGCTTCCCTTTGATACCGAAGCGACGAGTGCCTTTCATTGGAGAGACGCGGAGGTAGACATGGTCTCCGATCTCGAAAGCCAAATCACGATGCTTACTATCATAGTAGCTCTTCTGACGCGATTGCGCGGCTTTGAGATTATCACGGATGACTTTACACATTTCTTCAGCTTCAGTGATTAAGTCATTGCCAAGAAGTTGGCGTTCACCAGTCTGTGACCAATTGAGAGGAGTACGGCACTTTCTGCCATAGAGAATCTCGAATGGGGCCTTGCCCGAACTCGCTTGGAAGCTGTTGTTGTAGGAGAATTCAGCATAAGGAAGACAATCTTCCCATTTCATGCCAAAAGAAATGACACAAGCTGTTGAGGATATAGACCTGGGAGTCACCCGCCAGGAGGGCCGGGTTACACTAAGGGTCATTGCCAGAAGCCCGGAGCTAAGTTTCAAGATAATGGGCCAGAGATGGGCTGAGACCCGGCGATGGCTTAAAGCCCGTAGTACAATCTTTATTGTTATAGTAGACTTGTAGTGTAAGGCAAGTATTGTTTAGAGTCCGAGCCGGACACTCTTATGAGCCGGCCGGGACTCTAAGGGCCGCTGGGTGTCAACCTCCCTATATAAAGGGACGACCCGGCAGCGGTTTAGGGGCGACAACAATCTGATCGAGAGCCGGGCATAGCTGTTTAGCTCCCTGGTTATCGAAACCCTGATTAATACCACCTCAACTGGACGTAGGCTTTTACCTTCACCGTAAGGGGCCGAACCAGTATAAACCCTCGTGTTCCTTGTCCCACTTAACCCCTTCAAGCTTCCCAATAGCGATGGCTCCACGACTAAGTCCTAACCCGAGGACATCTGCCGTGATAATTCCACGACAGTTGGCGCCCACCGTGGGGCTGGCGCACGGTGGATTTGAGTTCTTGAAGGGCAGCTTCGAAGGGCTCAAGGGATACGCTGTGGGCCGGATGACCAAGAGTCGTCGCGGCAAGCTCTACATCGACGATGCGGACTGGGGCCCCGACGTCGGCTCAGTGGAGTACGGGTACCGGGTCCCCTTCGGTGGAATTCATGTCTTCATCGGCAAGATTGGAGAGCCGGGCCCCGAGCCGGATCTCCGCGCCGGTCTCATCGAAACGGCTCAGCGCGCACGACCCGCCCGGGCCCGGCCTGCCTTAAAGCGCGCTTTGGTGGGATGCATCCACGGAGGGCCCTCTGATCCATCTGGGTCTGGGGATGAGGCGGCCGCCGGCTCTGACGGCGAGTCGGCCGCTGATGAGTCAAACTCGTTGTACCAACTTCAAGATGGCAGGCTCATGAGTTATTCCGATGGCAGCAGTATTCCGGACCTTTTTGAGCCGCCAAGTCAGGTTGGAGTTTTTATGGCTGGTGCGCAGCCTGTTCAGAACCCCGCTTCCGGATCGGAAAACCCGGTGCCTTCCCCGGCTCAGGTGCTGATGGATCTCACGGATAAGATGACGGCCCTGTTAACCGCACCGGTCGACCCGGCGGATCAAGTTCAGCATGATGCGGCGGTGGCACAGCTAAAATTGGATCTGATAAAAGCTAAAGAGGACCTTGCAGCGGAAGGGATCAGACTGGCTGCGGAGCGGGCGGCTCTCGATGCCCGGACTCAGCTGATTCAGGCGCAGTCCTTCCAACTCACGATGGATCAGAACGCGGCCAATGAGGTCATGAGAAGGAGGCATCAAAAGGCTCAATCTCGACTCCCACCGGTTTACGATCCGCGCAACCTCTTCAACACACCGGGTGCAGGGTCTAGTCACCCGCCGGGGGTCATAGCACCCGGATCTGGACCCCTTATTCAACCACGAGTGATGGGGCCACCCCAGGGCCCCCCCCGCCCCGCCTCAGTATGTGCCAATACCCCCGGGCCATTATAATAACCCGCTGGAGAACATGGTCGCCGCAGCGGCACGGCTGGCGGCTCTGCCCGTTGATGCCGACTCTCCGACGGCTATTGAGACCCGCCGGGTCAGAGAACTCCTCCAGACAGCGCTGGCGCAGCAAGAGGCGTACTCCTACAGCCGGGATAGGATCCATTCAACCCCTCGTCTAGGGCGGAGCCCGAGTTACAGCCGGCACATGGTCTCGGCGACCGGCTCAAGTAATGTCCGACGCCATGACCCGCCCCCTGGTCATGGCCCGGCTCATAATGGAGCCTTCTACGTAGCAGACCAAGCACGCCAGGAGGCGGAGCAGGCGCCTCAAGTGATGGCTTACCAGACCCCCCCGGCTTATCCAACGATGTCCGTTGATGCGGGTATCCCTACTACAACCGGGGGTGTCCCGTGTTTGATGCCAGCTATCCGTAATGAACGTCTACCCAAGGACTTCAAAGGACCTAGGAAGGTGCCTAACTATACAGCAGACTTACAGCCGGCAGCCTGGATCGAGAGTTATGAGATGGCTATGGAATTGCTGGAAGTCAGCGAGGCGGCCATGGCCAAATATTTCACCATGATGTTAGATGGAACTGCCCGCACGTGGTTGAAAGGGTTACCGTCGAACTCCATCGGGTCTTGGGCTGAGCTGAAAGCCCGGTTCATTCAAAACTTCAAAGATACCTGCAGGCAATCTATGTCAATCGTGGATCTGACTAACTGTAAGCAGCAGGAGGGTGAATCCACGACCCATTGGGTTCACCGGGTCAAGGAGATCATACATTCATCGGATAAGATGGATGCCGGCTCTGCAGTCTTAATGTTGGAACAAAACTGTCGCTTTGTGCCCCTAAAGATGAAACTCGGGTGGCTTAAGCGTGACTGTACTGATATGGGTACACTGATGGCAGCTCTTGTCAAGTACGCCGATTCCGATGGTACCAAGGATCCCCCTTCAGATGATGAAAGGGCAGGGAAGGGAAAGAAGAACGGCAACGGCAAGGGTCCTCAGTTTAGCCCGGGGAACCAAGGAGGAGGCAAGCGCAAGGCCGATGGCAGCCTAGAGTTTGTAGCCAACACCAACTCTCAAGGTAATAACCAGCGACGCAAGGGGAGGCCCCCTCCCCGAGGCGGCGGGTCAGGACCTTCTCTGGAACAGCTGTTGAATGAACCTTGTCCGAGACACGGTTCTAGAGAGAAGCCGGCGACTCATCTGTGGAAGGATTGTGCTATCATGAAGGCCTTTAAAAACTACAATGGTCCGGGTGGCGGCTCAGGCGTCGGCGGCTTTCATGGCCCGGGCGGCGGGTCAAATTCCGGTCCTCAGAACGGTCAAGGGGGCTTTAATCAACAGTCTGGTCAGGGTCATCAACAGCAACAGGGGGGCTATCAGACCAACCCAAAGCAGCTTAGCGGTGGACAGTATCACGTGTTCACCACTAGTTTGTGCAAACGAGACGAGAAGCTTCACAAGAGGGCTGTTAATGCTGTTGATCCGGCGGTTCCACGCTACTTACGGTGGTCGGAGCAGCCCATAGTGTGGAGTAGGGAGGATCACCCTCCCCGGGTGGATAACCCGGGCCACCTGGCCTTAGTGGTGGCTCCTCAAGTGGGAGGCTATAAGTTCACAAAGGTACTCATGGATGGAGGCAGCAGCATGAACATCCTCTATTATGAGACTTTCCGTCATATGGGGCTAGTTGATAAGAACCTCAGCCAGTCAAATACTATCTTCCATGGTGTGGTACCCGGTAAATCGGCTTATCCAGTCGGCAAGATCGAACTGGAAGTGGCCTTCGGTGATGAGAACAACTAAAGGGTGGAGAAGTTGACCTTTGAGGTGGTCAAGATAAGAAGTCCTTACCACGCCATATTTGGACGGCCGGCTTACGCCAAGTTCATGGCACGGCCGTGTTATGTGTACTTACAACTCAAGATGCCGGGTCACAACGGGACCATTACGGTTCACGGCAGCCGGAAAGTGGCTCTGGAGTGTGAGGAAGGTGACGCGGCTTATGCAGAGTCTGTTTGTGCCACAGAAGAGTTGAAATTTTATAAAGACAATGTTGACCCAACAGATATGACCTCTCTGAAAAAGCCAACCACGGAGAATGAACCAGCAATGAAGTTTAAATCAGCTGATGAGACTAAACTCGTTGATTTTGTTCCAGGTGACTCGTCTCAGCAGTTCAGCATCAGTGCAAATCTGGACCCAAAATAGGAAGGCGCGCTCATCGAGTTCATCCGTGAGAATAGGGACATCTTCGCATGGAAACCTTCTGACATGCCAGGTGTACCTAGAGAACTCGCTGAGCACACTCTCAATGTTGATCCAAAATTTAAGCCGGTCAGACAGTTCCTTCGACGGTTTAACGAAGAGAGGCGGAAGGCTATTGGTGAAGAAGTGGCCCGGCTCTTGGCGGCCGGGTTCATTGTTGAGGTTTTTCACCCAGAGTGGTTGGCTAACCCGGTGCTCATACTTAAGAAGAACGGCACCTGGCGGATCTGTGTGGACTACACGGACTTGAACAAGGCGTGTCCGGCTGATCCTTTTGCTCTCCCCCGTATTGATCAAATCATTGATGCTATGGCAGGTTGTGCACGCTTAAGTTTCTTGGATTCCTATTCCGGGTATCATCAGATTAAGATGGCAGTTAAGGACCAGGAGAAGACGGCGTTCATCACTCCCTTTGGAGCCTTCTGCTATGTCTCTATGCCCTTTGGGCTCAAGTGTGCGCAGGCGACTTACCAGCGTTGTGTACAGAATTGTCTCCATAAACAGATCGGGCGCAATGTTCACGCTTACGTGGACGATATTGTGGTTAAGTCCATCAAGGAGGAAACCCTGATAGATGACTTAAGGGAAACCTTCGATAATCTCCGGGTCTACAAGATGATGCTTAACCCGGCCAAATGTGTTTTTGGTGTTCCTGCGGGCAAGCTATTGGGCTTCTTGGTTTCTGACAGAGGAATTGAAGCTAACCCGGAGAAGATCAAAGCTATCACTTCTCTAGCTAAGCCGGCATGTATAAATGATGTTCAGCGTTTGGCAGGTCGCATCGCTGCTTTAAGCCGGTTCATAAGCCGCTTGGGTGAGAAGGCTATGCCCTTATATCAGTTGATGAAGAAAACGGATAACTTTGTCTGGAATGATGCAGCTAATACCGCCTTCGAGGATTTGAAAAAGCAACTGGCAGAGCCCCCCGTCCTTGCTGCTCCGGTTGATAAGGAGCCCTTGCTACTGTATGTGGCGGCAAACACACGAGCCGGCAGTGTGGCTATGGTGGTGGAGCGTAAGGAGACGGGTAAGGAGCATCCGGTTCAGCGGCCGGTTTATTATGTCAGTGAGGTGCTTATTGAGTCCAAGCAGCGATACCCGCACTGGCAGAAGCTTGTATATGGTGTGTTCATGGCGAGCCGGAAACTCAAGCATTATTTTCAGGGTCATCCCATCACTGTGGTCAGTTCTGCCCCTCTTGGGGATATTATCCAGAACCGAGAGGCTACAGGGAGAATTGCTAAGTGGGCTATTGAGCTTGGGCCTCATGGCCTCAAATATGTGCCACGCACTGCTGTTAAGTCTCAGGCTTTGGTGGATTTTATTAATGATTGGACAGAGTCGCAAGTGCCTAAGCAGAAGCCGGATAACACCTATTGGACTATTCACTTTGATGGGTCCAGGCAGCTGGAGGGCTCGGGGGCTGGTGTTGTATTGGCTTCCCCTAGGGGTGACAAGTTCTAGTATGTGCTACAATTGATGTTTCCTTGCACTAACAATGCGGCTGAATACGAGGCCTTACTCCACGGTCTTCGGGTGGCTAAGGAGATGAGCTTAAGCCGGGTACGGTGCTTTGGGGACTCAGATTTGGTGGTTCAACAAGTATCAGGCACTTGGGATTCTAAGGATCCCCTCATGGCGGCTTATCGCCGCGAGGTTGATGCCATTGCTGGGCACTTTCAGGGATATCAAGTGGAGCACATTGACCGCAGGAAGAATGAGGCGGCTGATGCTTTAAGCCGGCTCGGCTCTCAGCGAAAGCCGGTGCCGCCTAACACTTTCCTGGATGTCCTATATAACCCTTCGGTTAAGTTGCCTACAGAGGAGGACTTGGCTATCCCTGACCCGGAGGCACGACTGGTGGCGGTTCTTCATGTCATACCAGACTGGACAATGCCGTACTTGGTTTATATAACCCGGGGAGAGTTGCCTGAGGATGAAACTTTGGCCAGGCAAATAATCCGGCGGGCCAAGTCAATGATTGTTATCAATGGCGAGTTGCATCATCGCAGTGTTTCAGGGGTATTTCAGCGTTGTATTTCCCCTGAGGAAGGTCAAGAGATCTTGCGCGAGATCCATGAAGGGGATTGCGGCCATCATGCCGGCTCAAAATCCCTTGTGGCCAAGGCATTCCGTCATGGTTTTTATTGGTTGACGGCTCACGCTGATGCGGAGGACTTGGTCAGTAAGTGTGATGGTTGTCAGAGGTTCTCCCGACGGGCTCATGTGCCGGCTCAGGAATTGAGGATGATCCCGATCACTTGGCCCTTTGCGGTCTGGGGGCTTGATATGGTCGGGCCTTTTAAACGGTCAAAGGATAAGAAGACCCACCTCTTGGTGGCAGTGGACAAATTCACGAAGTGGGTGGAAGCTGAGCCAGTTAGCAAGTGTGATGCAGCCACGGCGGTTCAATTTATGAAAAAGGTGATCTTCCGCTTCGGCTTTCCGCACAGCATCATAACAGACAATGGCACTAATCTGTCCAAAGGCGCTATGGAGGAGTTTTGTCAACGAGAGCATATCCGGCTTGATGTTTCTTCAGTGGCTCATCCCCAGTCCAATGGTCAAGCTGAGAGAGCTAACCAGGAGATTCTGAAGGGCATCAAACCCCGGCTTTTGGTCCCTTTGCAACGGACGCCGGGTTGTTGGGTGGAGGAGTTGCCCTCCGTCTTATGGAGCATCAACACTACTCCTAACAGGTCTACTGGCTTCACGCCTTTCTTCATGGTTTATGGGGCAGAAGCGGTCCTCCCTAGCGACATCCGTCACGATTCACCTCGTGTGGCGGCTTATGTTGAGACGGACAATGAACAGGCGCGCCAAGTTGCTCTGGACTTGTTGGATGAACAGCGTGATGTGGCAGCAGCCCGTTCAGTGATTTACCAACAAGACCTGCGCCGTTATCATAGCCGCCGGGTCAAAACCCGGGTCTTCCAGGAAGGCGACCTTGTGCTCCGGCTCATCCAGGATCAAACAGATGCACACAAATTATCCCCACCTTGGGAAGGGCCCTTTGTGGTCAGTAAGAACTTGCACAACGGGTCATATTACCTCATTGATGTTCGGGAGCGTAAAGATTCGCGTAAATCTGAGGAGGAGACCCGTCGGCCGTGGAATATCGCTCAGCTTCGGCCTTATTACACTTGAGCTACCGGCTCTTGTGGTGTACATATTTATCTCAGACATATATATATTATGATAAGCAATAAAGCAGGACCTCTGTCCTTTTTTCTCCTCCAAATATACGTGCCATACTAATTTGGAAGGAGGATCCGGCTTATGATCGCATTTGAGTCTAGCCGTAAGCAGTAAGATCACTTGGGGGCTTCCTGTTCAAACATGGGTCGTATTCGAACCAAAGAGAACATAGCTGTCGATACCCATTTGATTGGCAAAGTGCCGAGCTCATTGGGAGGTTGCCTTTGGTCATATTTGAATCATAGTGTAACCCCTCTGAGAACCGACGTGGATCGTATTCGAATCAGCGTCGTTAAACAATTTTCAGAATCACTTGGGGGCTTCCTGTTCAAACATGGGTCGTATTCGAACCCAAGAGAACATAGCTGTCGGTACCCTCTTGATTGGCATCGCCACACCCATTGGGGGCTATATGATCGTATCCGAATCTTGGCTTAAACCCCTTTCGGGCCGGGTCTCTGGTCATATTCGAACTGGAAGCCCCTAAGTTCCGATTTATCGCAAAGTCTACTCTGATTATGACAACGTGTGCATGGCCGGGTTTCGCTTGACCGGCTTAATTTTGGAGTTATCTTGTTAATTGAACATCCTGGATGTCATCAAGACAAGTCCATTAGAGTTAAGATACCAACCATGCTACCCGGGTCATTTAATCCGGAGGGTGGTAAGCCGTCTTGAGACTTGTGATTTACTTTTCTATGCAGATGCTTGAAGATACTTTTTTAAAGGTTGAGAAGCACGAAGGATAATTATGACCCGGAGGAGCATCAAAAGAATGACTTCAAAGGATTTCAGCATTCATTACGTGCACGATGGCACGGCAGAGATAAATTGTTGCACTTATTCTATTACAAAAATCTTTCAAAGTTTCAAGGGTGGAGCGTTGTTTGGTGAGCCGCTAGCCGGTTTATGACGCCTGCTGAGTCGAAGTCCCCGGCTCATCTTCTGCTCCGGCTGATCCCAAGGCTTCGAAGGTCGACGATTTCCAGTTGATGCCGCTGAGAGCTTCGAACTGAGCTTCTTCGTCAATTAACCCGGCCGGGTCAATCTCGGGGGCGTAGGTGTGTTGGCGAGCCGGAGGAATCAGACTAAGAGCTTCATAGCGAGGGGTTGGAATCCTCTGATTCTCCGCGTTGTACCCCGACTGATACTTGGTTAAGTCGGTGTCGTTCCCGATGATGGTGGCCACCGGGCGTACAGCCTTCACGCATGCCGCGAAATCCTTCTGGTCGAAGGTGGAGCCGTCTTCCTTCAGGCTGGGGTAACCCAGGGCGATGTCTGCCAGGTCTAGCTCCGGCAGGAAGGCTTTGGCCCGGCTCAGCGCGGCAATTGCTCCGGATCTTGCGGAGGCTCGACGTAGCTCTTGGATTCACTGTGGCAAAACTGCGAGCCGGCGCAGGACTTCAGCCAGATGGGTTGGCACCTCATTGGATAGGGCCACCACAGCTAAGGCGCGCTGTGACCCGGTGTAGAGTTGTTCCACCAGGGTGTACACGGCCTTTAGCTTGGTGACCACGCTCTGGTTGAGGTTGGCACTCCTGGGACCTGTTTAATAAAGGTCAGGTAAGCCGGTGACAAGGGTGAATCGTAACATGTGCAGACTTGATGAAAGCCGGTGAGGCGACTTACCGAAGATAGCAGCCACCATTTGGGAAACCTGGTGCTTTAGACCGGAGAGCTCAGCGGTCTTCTCAGTGAGGGCCTTCTCCGCCTGTTCTGCCCGGGTCACCAGTGCGGCTTTCTCCTCAGCCCAGGCCTTCTGCTCAGCGTCGAATTCAGTCTTCAATTTCTCCTGAGCGGCGATGCTGGAGACAAACTTGGCATTCGCCTTCCGGGTCTCCATCTCTTGAGTTTTTAACCGGCTCTTGAGACCCACAAGGTCTGACTCAAATTTCTTGCCAGTAGCCTGTATATATTTCCGGGTTATTAAACAGTCATTATATAAGTCCCAAGCACTTTCCAAGCAAAGACACTTGGCACTTGGGGGCTAATGCATATTGAACGTGTCTATATACGTACTGCTGGTTCAATTAAGTAAGCCGGACTCTAAGTCTACAACATATGCCAAGTATAAGTTATAGACTTGGGGGCTAGCATGACAAGGATCACTATGCGGAAAGTAAGAAGACAGCAGAAGGTTACCTCAGACTTTTGTTGGATCTGATTGACCATGGCGATCTCCGCGTCCCGGCTCTTGTGAACCTGGCTGATGTAGCCAGAAACGAGCTCTCCAATGCTCAAATCGGGGTAGCCCGAGAGATCCAGATTCGCCCGGTGGGGTCGCAGCAGCTCCCCCTTCGCGGAGCATTGGGCCAGTGCGGTCGGCCTCCCCGGCTCAACACACTCCGTCCGGGTAATTACCACGTCCGGGTCGTTAGCCGGTGGGGTTGAGCCGGAGGCCTCCGGATTAGCTGACGCTTCGGTCGTTGTCTTGGTGGTCGGGGTAGGGGCTTCAGGCGCCGTATCCATGGGAATGGTGGCCTCGGAGGCGGCTGGCGGATCTTGAGCCGTCGTCTCCGGCTCAGGCAAGTCCGGCACTCCGGCTGACCTGGTCTTCTTTGCTCTTTTGGTGAGCTTTGCCTAGGCACTGAAAAGACAGAAGTGTTAGGCATACAAAGAGTAAATACAGACAGGTAATGTAAGGTGATTGTTATTACCCGGGTGCAGTTTTGAAGGCCGGCAGACTTGACTGCATGGAGTCACCAGAAGAAGGGGAGGTCTCCTGGTAATTGGAGTCAGAAGAATTAAGCGGTTGACGGATAACACCCGCCAACGGATGAAAAGGGTACAAGTGAGAAAAGACCTCGGTGCGACGTTTCCTTGTCGCGTCGGGTAACCCGGCGGAGAGGTCGGTGTCCTTGCGGGCCCGGGTGAGACGCCGGCCTTCGTGAACCTGCTGCTTCAAAAGAAATTGAGGGTCTTGATGAGCTAATGGATGAGAAAAGCTTACTTTCCGGGTTACCCTTCGGACTTTCAGCTGTGGCAAAGGCTCCGAGTCGGAGGGGAGTAATGTTACCTCTTCAATCACCAGGTTACTGGCGCCGGTGTCATCCTGTCAATAAGCAAAATGATGGTAAAGTGGACAGCAGCAAACAATAAATACGGCAAGAGTTTAAAGGTTTAAGGGTTACCTCTGACTCGGAGCTATCGCTTAATTGCAGCAGCTCCGAAGCAGTGGGTCTGTTTCCCTTTTTGCGAGGGACGGCTCTCTTGGCAGCTTTCTTCGCCTTCCTGGCCTTCTTGGCCGCCTCATGGTCATACTTGACCCGCGAGAATTTATCATCAGCCTGAGAAATACAGTAATGAGTTCTTAGTAAGATGACAGGTAAAAAAATGGAAAGGTTAAAGTCAGCGGCTTACCGCTGGGGCTGGATTGGTCTTGCAGAACGGGGCTAGCCCGGTTTTTCCACAGTCTGCCAGGCTCTCGTTTAATAGAGCCTTGGTCTCTTCTTCGGCAACGTCTTCTGGAAGGTCGTTGCGACTGTGCCTCTGCGGGTCATCCTTTCGCCCAGTGTACTCACACATTAAGCCGGGGCGGCGGCTCAATGGGATCACCCGCCATGAGATCCAGACCCGGACCAGGTCTATTCCGTTCAGACCGTTGCCTAGCAGGGCCTTGATCTTATTGATCGTTGGAAGCAGAGGCTGGCGTTCCGCGGCAGTCAGCTTGTCGGATAGCGGATGAGTCGGCTCCAGGCGCGTTGGGCGAAAGCCGGGCAGCGGGCTCTCATCAGCCGGGGACGTGTCTTGGCAGTAGAACCAAGTCATGTTCCAGTCCTTGGGGTGACTTGGCGGTTCTGCGTAAGGAAATAGACAGTCCCTGCGCCGTTGGATGGAGATGCCACCTAACTCTAGACTTGGACCGTTTGCGCACTTGGTTTGGCGGTTCAAATAAAACAGCTCTCTGAAGAGCAGCAGACTCGGCTCTTCTCTAAGATATACTTCACAAAAAACTTGGAAGTTGCAGATGTTGGATATGGAATTGGGTCCTATATCCTGAGGCCGAAGGTCAAAGAAGTTGAGCACGTCCCGGAAGACTCACCGGAGTTGAGGAAGAGCGAAGGTCTCCGCCGTTATCTGGTCCGGGTCAGGGTGATGCAGCGGCCGGGTCGATGAAGATCAGGGGCGCGACGGCGGCGGCGGCAGAAGCTCGGGCAGAGGAATGACAGCGCGAGGAAGAAGAAGGAGAGTGTGAGAAGAGAGTGTCGGGCCGGCCTATTTATAAGGTAAGTCATAAGTGGGCGCGAGATTCAAGGAGACCACGGCGTGGTTATCTCCCCCTCACGGCGCCTCGATTTTCGCAAAGTCAGTAAAAGCAGAGATCCGTTGTGGATCTGGCGGAGTAAAAAACGGACTTAATGGAGGATGACGTCACGGCGGATTATCCGGAGTCCGGAGAATGACGTCACTCCGGGTTATGGCCTTCATACGAACGGTAAGCCGGAGATTTTTCTGTCGGCAGAGTTGAAGATTGACACGAGCCGGCTCAAGTCAATCTGGGGCCTAATGTTGAGGATATAGACCTGGGAGTCACCCGCCAGGAGGGCCGGGTTACACTAAGGGTCATTGCCAGAAGCCCGGAGCTAAGTTTCAAGATAATGGGCCAGAGATGGGCTGAGACCCGGCGATGGCTTAAAGCCCGTAGTACAATCTTTATTGTTATAGTAGACTTGTAGTGTAAGGCAAGTATTGTTTAGAGTCCAAGCCGGACACTCTTATGAGCCGGCCGGGACTCTAAGGGCCGCTGGGTGTCAACCTCCCTATATAAAGGGACGACCCAGCAGCGGTTTAGGGGCGACAACAATCTGATCGAGAGCCGGGCATAGCTGTTTAGCTCCCTGGTTATCGAAACACTGATTAATACCACCTCAACTGGACGTAGGCTTTTACCTTCACCGTAAGGGGCCGAACCAGTATAAACCCTCGTGTTCCTTGTCCCACTTAACCCCTTCAAGCTTCCCAATAGCGATGGCTCCACGACTAAGTCCTAACCCGAGGACATCTGCCGTGATAATTCCACGACACAATCCCTGAGCATATCTTCAAGAATTTGATTGACTCGCTCGACTTGGCCACTAGTTTGAGGATGGAAAGCTGTGCTGAAGCGAATGTTTGTGCCCATGGCCTTCTGGAAGGAGTCCCAGAACTTAGAGGTGAAGATGCTTCCACGATCTGAAGAAATCAATTGTGGAATGCCGTGCAAGGAAACAATTCTGGAGGTGTAGAGCTCTGCCAGCTGAGCTGCTGTGATGGATTCTTTGATTGGAAGGAAATGAGCCACTTTAGAGAGCTTGTCGATGACAACAAAGATAGCATCATTTCCGCGCTTGGACTTTGGAAATCCAGTCACGAAGTCCATTTCGATATGATCAAACTTCCATTCTGGGATAGCAAGAGGTTGGAGGAGACCAGCTGGTCGTTGGTGTTCTGCTTTCACTCTTCGACAGACATCACATTCATTCACGAATTGAGCAATTTCTCGCTTCATTCGAGTCCACCAATACGACTGCTTGAGGTCATGATACATCTTCGTACTTCCAGGATGAATGGAAAGGAGAGAATTGTGCGCCTCATTCATTATGACTTTCCTTAGATCACCTTTCGGAACCACAATCCGGTCCTCGAAGAACAAAGTGTCTCTGTCATCAATGCGATAGCACTTGTATTTGGAAAGACCCTTGTCGATACCACGTTTCACCTTCTTCACCATGGCATCAAGAAGTTGTGCCTCACGAATTTGATCTTCCAAAGTAGGAGATACTATGAGGTTGGCAAGAAAGCCTTGAGGAACAACTTGGAGATTCAGCTTGCGGAAAGCTTCACAAAGATCCGGTTGGAAAGGCTTGAGGATTAAGCTGTTGCAATAAGCCTTCCTGCTTAAAGCATCTGCAATGACATTTGCTTTGCCTGGAGTATATTCGATACTCGGATTGTACTCTTGAATCATTTCGACCCATCGAGTCTGCCTGAGGTTGAGGTTGGGCTGAGTGAAGATATACTTGAGACTCTTGTGATCAGTGAAAATGTCCACTTGTCTTCCCAACAAGAGATGTCTCCACGTAATCAATGCATGGACAACTGCCGCCAACTCAAGATCGTGAGTGGGGTAGTTCTTCTCGTTGGGCTTCAACTGCCGAGAGGTATAGGCCACAACTTTCTTCTCTTGCATTAACACAGCACCGAGACCTTGGAGAGAAGCATCACAGAAAACTTCATACGGCTTGGATTCATCAGGAGGAGTCAAGACAGGAGCTGTGACTAGTTTCTCTTTGAGAGTGTTGAAAGCAACGTCACACTCAGGAGACCAGACATATTTCATATGCTTCTGTAGGAGGTTGGAAAGAGGCTTTGCAATCTTGGAGAAATTCTCAACGAATCTTCGGCAATAGCTTGCAAGACCCAGAAAACTGCGGAGCTGTTTGACATTTTGAGGAGGTTCCCAATCCAGAACTGCGGACACCTTCTCGGGGTTAACAGCGATGCCGTTGGCAGAGATGATGTGACCAAGGAAAAGAACTTCATCGAGCCAAAACTCACATTTGGAGAACTTCGCATAGAATTGATACTCTCTGAGCTTGTCGAGCACCAATCGCAAATGTTTGGCATGATCCTGCTTGTTCTTGGAGAAGACCAAGATATCATCGAGATACACCAAAACGAATTCATTGGTATAGGGGTTGAAGATGAAATTCATCATCCGAGAGAACACCGGAGGAGCATTGACAAGGCCGAAAGACACGACAGTATATTCATAAGAACCAAAGCTTGTTCTGAATGCTGTCTTGGGAATATCTTCTTCACGAATGCGAATCTGATGATAACCCATACGAAGGTCAAGCTTCGAGAATACTTTAGCACCTTTGAGTTGCTCAAATAGCTCATTGATGTTGGGAAGTGGGTACTTGTTCTTGATTGTCTTCTTGTTCAATGGACGGTAGTCGACACAAAGTCGGTCTGTGCCATCCTTCTTCTTGACAAAAAGAACACCACAACCCCATGGAGAAGAACTCGGTCTGATCAAACCCAGACGTTCTTGTTCATCGAGCTGCTTCTTCAATTCCTTCAGCTCGTTGGGTCCAAGCTTGTATGGACGCTTGCAAACGGGTTCAGTGCCAGGCTCTAGTTCGATAACGAACTCAACTGGCCGATGAGGAGGCATACCCGGAAGCTCTTCTGGAAAGACATCTTGATACTCGCAAACGACTGGAATTTGCGAGATGGCATTCAATTCACCCTTCTCATTGAGAGAAAATAACCGAATGGTTTCATCACGAGCGGCATAAATAATCACATCCTCAGACGAGTGTGTCAATTGAATTTCCCTGGCAGCACAATCAAGTTGAGCTTTGTGCTTAGAAAGCCAGTCCATCCCGAGAATTAGATCAATATCCGAGTCACCAAGAACAACTGGTTTAGACAGAAATATATAGTCGCCCATCTTGATGGAAACATCCGAGACACAATTATTAGATGTCATTTGTTTGCCCGGAGACACAACCTTCAACGGGATAGGGATCTTTTCCGTCACAAATTCATGCTTGGCAACAAAAGGTCTTGAAATGAAAGAAAGAGATGCACCAGTATCAAAAAGAACTTCTGCAGGAATATCGTTAACAGGAAGATTACCCATTATCACATCAGTAGATCCCTCCGCTTGAGTTGCATTCATCATGTTCACCTTTGCAAACTTTGGATTATGCTTGACCACTGCATTGCTGGAAGATCTGACAGGAGGAGGAGGAGGAAGACGCCTCTGGTTGAAGCACTTGTTAGCATAGTGACCTTTCTGCTGACATTTGTTGCAAGTCACCTCTGAGAGTGGACGGTGATAAGGAGCATTGGACTTAGGAACTTGATTCTGAGACTTGTTCTGATAGCCAGAGTTGGAAGAGTTGTTAGAACCATGGCCACCTTTGTTCTTCTGCTGATAAGGCTGACGAAACGGAGGAGGAGGAGGCAACCAGAATTTCTGTTGCTTAGCTGTCACAAGTGAGGAAGAAGAAGACTGAACTGCGTCCCTGACTCTCTTCTTAGAAGCCTCACACTTGAGCTGAGCAGCCTCTTGCTTCAGTGCCATATTGTAGAATTGATCAAAGTGAGTAGGCTCAACAAGAACGAGAGCTAACTGCAGATCCTCTTTAAGGCCACCTCTGAAGTCATAGATCATGCTCTTCTCATCAGGAACGTCTTGTTTAGAGAAGCGAGCAAGTTTCTGAAACTGAATGTTGTATTGATACACAGACATGTTTCCTTGCTTGAGATTGCGGAACTCCTCACACTTGCTCTCAACAACACTTTGTGGAATGTGGTGCGCTTTGAAGTCCCGACATAAGTCAGTCCAAGTGATCACACGACCTCCTCTGGAATCTTTGTATTGTTGAAACCAATCAGCAGCTTGGTCCTTGAGCTGGAAAGAAGCAAACTTGACATAGTCCTCAGGCCTGACATTGCTACATTCAAAATGCTTGTTGATGTCCACGAGCCAATCATCGGCATCCGTGGCCTCGGCACAGTAGCTGAAAGACTTGGGCTGATTTGCGAGAAACTGGTTGAGAGTGGCAAAGTGAAACCGATTGTTGCCTTGACCTTGATTGCCTTGCCCTTGAGTGCGTTCTTGCAAGAGTTGCAGAATCATCTGAGCATTGGCGTTGGTGGCTGCCATGATTGCTTGCCATGCCTCCGGAGGTGGAGGTGGTGGCGGAGGGTTCGCTTGACTCCCTTCTTGCGATCCGGATTCTGAAACGTTGGCGGAGCCATCCTGAAGAGGGTGACATCCGTTAGCATCTTGATAGACAAATAGATAAGTAGAATCAACGGATAGAAATTGCAACATATAGTCTTCACAATAAACATTCGAACGAAGATGAACGAATGAGTTCCGTAGTAAATCCTCACACTTCCATAAGTTGAGAAGCCACTTGAAAAAGATATGGAATGAACATACGAATACGAAGCAACTCGAATACCACAATACAAAATAAAACAAAGTATTGGCTTGCAGAATAAGCCGGAACAAACATATGATAGATATTTCGTCCGAAGTTTTCGTGGTGGGGCCCACACGGGCTCAATCGTCAAGCACTATCATGTACAAGGCTGTGCACATGACATACGAAGCGTCCCCGAGTCGGCATAGCCATGGACTCTTTAAGACACAACGAGACCACTGTAAAATCAACCGTATACAGGCGGACCACTAGACGTCGAACCCCAATCTCATATCATGCATCTGTCGGAAAGATATCCTAAGGCTACTTGAATTCCCACTTATAAACTCCCGAAACTTTTTGGTTATGCAATCTGGTGTAGGGGATACAGGGGACACAAAATATATCACCCAAACTAACAATCCCTAGATCCAGCTGTATCCATCCGTCAACACATAACCAAGAAACCTTCGGAAATCGTTTACCTCAACCTTCGAAAAACATCCGTTATACAAGTTATGGCAATACTCCCGAACTCCCGCCCCAGTACTGGGTGGCGTCGAGGTGATCTCACCAACAACTGCATAAAAGAGATTTCGATGTCGGCGAAACTCAGGTATTCCAGAACTGCAACGATAAAATTGTGACGACAACACCTCGGAGCTCATCTCCCCGGGACACTGCCACAACCCCTAAATGACAGGAGGCACCAAGAACAATGTTCTCGTCACAAATCGATCGGAACGATTCCAAGATACCCGCGTGATCCTAAACATTTTTTTTAGTGAAATTTAAGGAGAGAGTAGTCAAAACTTCTACGTCAGGAGACCTCACCAGAGCGACAAAGAGACTGAGGAGTAAAAGAATCCTACTCTCCGATATATATAATCCTAAGACTCAAAACATTTTTGCTCTAGACTCAACAACGCCAGCGATTCGATCAAGCAGGGGGCTCCTAAGTCGGGGATGGCTCTGATTACCAACTTGTAACGCCCACGATGCGGCTATATCTCCCACGTGTCGAGGCACGACTTAGAGGCATAACCGCATAGTGGTTTTGTCGCAAGAAGGGTCATCTTCACACAATCCCATGTAATGAACAAGAATGGGATAAAGAGTTGGCTTACAATCGCCACTTCACACAATACATAAATATCATTCATACATCATCCAAAATACAATCATATAGACCGACTGCGGTCAAAATCCAGATGAAAATAAGACAACCCCAAATGCTAGATCCCCGATCGTCCCAACTGGGCTCCACTACTGATCATCACGAAAAGACACATAGTAACGACCACGTTCCTCGTCGAACTCCCACTTGAGATCGACGCCATCATCTACACTGGCATCGTCGGCACCTGCAACTGTTTTGGTAGAATCTGTGAGTCACGGGGACTCAGCAATCTCACACCCGCGAGATCAAGACTATTTAAGCTTATAGGAAAGGATGGTGCAAGGAGGTGGAGCTGCAGCGGCAAAAGCATATATGGTGGCTAACTTGCGCAAATGAGAGCGAGAAGAGAAGCAATGGAACGGACGTCATTTAGCAATGACCAAGAAGGGGTCTTGAACACCTACTTACGTCATACATAACACAGACCGTGTTTACTTCCCGGACTCCGCCGAGAAGAGACCATCACGGCTACTCACGCAGTTGATGTATTTTAACTGGGTCAAGTGACAAGTTACCTACAACCGGACATTAACAAATTCCCATCTGCCTCATAACCGTGGGCACGACTTTCGAAAGATAATACCCTGCAGGGGTGTCCCAACTTAGCCCATCATAAGCTCTCATGGTCAACGAAGGATAAACCTTCTCCCAGAAAGACCCGATCAGTCTCGAAATCCCGGTTTACAAGACATCTCGACAATGGTAAAACAAGACCAGCAAAGCCGCCCGAATGTGCCAACAAATCCCGATAGGAGCTGCACATATCTCGTTCTTAGGGCACACCGGATGAACACTACGTACAGCTAAAACCAATCCTCGAGTTTCCCCAAGGTGGCGCTGCAAGTAGCTCTAGTTTGGACCAGCAATCAGAGGAACACTGGCCCGGGGGTTTAAATAAAGATGACCCTCAGGCTCGCGAAAACCCGGGGGAAAAGGCTTAGGCGGCAAATGGTAAAACCAAGGTTGGGCCTTGCTGGAGGAGTTTTATTCAAGGCGAACTGTCAAGGGGGTCCCATAAATCACCCGACCGCGTAAGGAACGCAAACTCAAGGAACATAATCCCGGTATAACAGTAACTAGGGCGGCAAGAGTGGAACAAAACACATGGCATAAGGCCGAGCCTTCCACCCTTTACCAAAATATATAGATGCATTAATTAAATAAGAGATATTGTGATATCCCAACATATCCATGTTCCGACATGGAACAAACTTCAACTTCACCTGCAACTAGCAACGCTATAAGAAGGGCTGAGCAAAAGCGGTAACTTAGCCAAACAACGGTTTGCTAGGGAAGGATGGTTAGGGCTGACATGGCTAAAATGGGAGACATGATATAGCAAGTGATAGGTAGCGAGCATGGCAATAGAGCGAACAACTAGCATAGCAAAGATAGAAGTGATTTCGAGGGGTGGTCATCTTGCCTGCAAGATTCTCAGAGTTGTCGAAAGCTTGATCCTCGTAAGCGTACTCGACAGGTTCCTCGTTCACGAACTCGTCTCCCAGCTCTACCCAAGACAAGAACACAAACAAACGGAACCACAATCAACAACGAGAAATGCGCAAGCAACATGATGCATAACATGTATGATATGCAAGATATGATATGCGATGCATATGCGTGCTCCGGAAGGAAAATGATGAACATGGCAGTAACTTGGCAAACCAAGCATGCCACTGGAAAGATGAGATGATTTCGGTCGAAATCGATATAAAGATCACCGGAATCGGATGCACGGTTTGCAAATGGCAAGCAAAACAAGAATGACACTAATCTGCGATAAACAGCAAGATAGCACTTAAAATGCAACAAGCAACAATGCTACAGCACCCCAACATAGCAACAAAGCACATGGCAGTAATCTACAGGAGATGCTTGACAAAAGATGAACAATGAGCTACGGCTAGTTCACAACATATCAATCTCAAACAAGCATGGCAAAAGTGCAAAAGATTACAGGTTCACAGACTTAGTGAAAAACTGGACATGGCAGAAAACAGCATCAGGTAGCAATGTTCAGAGGACGGAATCAACATGCTACAGAAACTTAACATAGCAAAACAAGGCATGGCAGCGTTCTACTAAATGCACATGACAAAAGTCCCTTACTGACCATAAGCCAAAAAGGACCAGAAGATATGATGGCAAGCATGTAAACATAGCAAGTTTCGTTATCAGGTTTCAGACTTAGCAGAAAACAGAGCATGGCAGAAATATTAATATGTAGGCCTCTTTGTGAGCTTGACGCACTCACTACAGAGCAAAGCACTACAAACCAAGCATACCTACAGCAAGATGGCATATTTATGAAGATAACCATGGCAAGAACGAAAGCATAGCATGTATAGATCAACTACAATAAGCTTGGCAAGATTGCAAATCATGTCAAGAATCTGCCAGAAATATATTATAGCAAAAGTAGAGCAAGATTGAGTCATGCTATGGCACTCCATAATTGCAAACAATTGCAGGAATGGATCACATAAAACTATAGCTACAAAACATCCTTACTGAACATCTCCAAAATATGCATGGATCTCTCTGTAGCATCAAGTTTACATGGCAACAAAATTACAGCAGACAAGGACTTGGAGAAATCACTAAGTCCCTGAAATCAGAAATATTACGGGGCCTACTTTGCATGCTTGTGCTAGTCACCACCGAGATCACAAAAATACATGGACTAGACCACTGGAAAGATGGCATGGCATACTTCAAAACACATGTAGAGCTCATGCTCAAAGGATGCACAGAATAAATGATACAAAAATGACAAATCTCCAAGTTCTGATAAGAACCCGAGATTAACAGCAACTAGCCCTCTTCCAACGAAAATTTGGGCATCAAGATGACCTCTAATGAACATAGTGCAATTGAAAAAAATGTAGAGAATCATGAGACGAACAATTTGACATATTACACGCGCAAATCGGAGCTACATGCACAGAGTTATAGCATCGGGAACAGGAGCACATGCTGATGAATCTCCAGGACTTGGAGAAAAAAGGGGGGCGAGAAAGTCAACGGGCACGTACGTTTCCAGATCGGATCGAGCGAGGTCGTGCTCGGGCTCGAGCCCGACGGCCGGCGAGGAAGGAAGGAGAGGGCGGCAGCGCGGCTGGAGGTGGCGCCGGCGGGCGGCGGGCGCGGCGGC